>NC_089837.1:61304317-61326817 GCF_035609145.1 Eleutherodactylus coqui
GTTAATGATAAATACACGTCCGTGGTCCTCATTTATATTCCACTCAAGCAGATGGTAACTTTAAGAGTAAAGATTTGCCTTTCCCGTTTATTCCAGCTCCTCGGAATATCTTTGCCATTAGCGAGTTACAGGTATAGACCAATACATGCTATATACACGAGCAGCTGCTTCACAAATCCCAGTTGGATCGTCCAATCATACGACAGTAAACCCCGCTCAATGTCACTGTACGGTTTTTTTTTCTTGCAGAACGAGATAGTTCTCGAAACGAAAATAGACGCGTCTTAGAGAATATCGCTATCTGCTACAGTATGTTCGATTTTGTATACAGGATACTATGGCACTGATACAGAAATCTGTTTCCATCAAAAAACACAAGAAAAAAAAGAACATTTTCAAAAATGCTTCCTGAATGCAGAATTAAGCACTCGCCGTAGAGCGGAATATAAATCTGCAGCCTGCACAAGTCGTCGTCAGGTAGATTAACCAATATCGGTATGGGGTGGGGAGTTGGGGGGGGGGGAGGGGGGGTTGGAATAAAAAGAGGAAGCCGAAGGAATTGAACGGAATAGAATAAATGTAGGTAATTCATTAAAACTAACATTGGCTTTAATGAAGTGTGCGCTACGTGAAGTGGAGACCTGGCCGCGTACATCTGAAGGGGGAATGCTAAACCGAACTGGCAGAACAATTTTCGGTTAATATAAACCACAAGAGTCCATTCGACAGATCTCATGTTCTTTCCCGTTCTATTTATTTGTAACTTCTCCCACATGGCAGAAATATAATAGTGCTTTTTTCATTTGATAAATGGGCCTCTCCTCCCAAATCCAGCACAAGGGGGCTCAGAGGTCCCGGCAGCGATGCGGCGTGACAGTATTAAACTTTTTTCACCATAAATCATACCAGGTCGGGAGCCTGGCACCCCTGAATCGAGCGTGAGAAGACAATCACTTAAATATTAACTCTTGTCAAGTGCAACTAACCCAATGTTCTCTATATTATTAACCCCTTCCCAACACACATACAACCTAACTGCACATACCCCATGCAGTTGGGATGTTCAAAGACGTCCAAAGCATATGCTGTGAATCGAAGAGGCTCAGGTGGCATGCCCACTCCATACTTGGCGGCTATTGGTTGTCTTTGACAGCTGACACCCGCCTGCAACAGCCACGATCTGAGCTAACTCCGATCATGGCTGTTAAACCTGTCAATTCTGGCAATGGCATTTAAATGTCCTGAACAGGCCTGCCGCAATAGGATCACAAGGTAGAGTTTGAGTGCCTTCTGAAGTCCAAGAGGGTTGCCCTGATTGTTTGCCTATTATAATGCGCCTGTGGCATGTCTTTAATAGGCAACCTGTAATATACAGTATAATGCAATATCATCATATATGATATCACAAGTTCTCTATGGGCACTAAAAAAGTAAAAATAACTAAAATATAGAATTTTTTAATTATTACAAAAAAAAAATCTAAATAAAAAAGTTTTAAAAATTTAGTCTTTTCCCAGTTCAAAAAAATCTAACAAAAAAAAGATGTTAAAATCATTAGCGCCGTGTCCGTTAAAGTCCAGTTTATTAAAATATCACATTATTAATCCTGCATGGTGAATGCTGTCAGAAAAAAGTGCAATGCCAGAATTGTGCTTTCCTAGGGCAGCCAAAAGCCTAACAAAGGCTTCGATGTCTGTCATGTAACTCAGCCCATTAGGCCCCATCTTCTGCAGAGTCTAACAGGCTTAGGAGAATGCAGTACAAAAGTAATGCAGTGTACTATCGTGTTTTCCCAATAATAAGGCCTACCCCAGTTTTCGGGGAAGGCTTGAAATATAAGCCCTTCCCCAAAAATAAGCCCTAGCTAACCTGCATTAAAAAAAAAATCAATACTCACCTGGTCCGTGACGTCCCGATGCCTCGCGATGGTCTCCGATAATTCACAGCCACTCAGTGAATGACATCACTGAATGGCTGTAATTAGCTCATTGAGCGCCGGCTGTGATTGGCTGGCACTTGATCCAATCCCAGTGCTCACTTTGCTGGGGGCGGGGTATTCAAAGCCCCATCACCAGAAAGAAGCTGAGATGTCAAAGTGGAGGATACTGCAGCTTGTCGCAGCACCGCCGGAGACCATCATGAGGCACTGGAATGCCGTGGACCGCGTTAGTATAAGACCCCCCCACCCCCAGAAAATAAGACACTGTGCCTCTTTTGGAGCAAAAATTAATATAAGTCAGTGTCTTATTTTCGGGGAAACACGGTATCTGAGCGATCGAACGATCGCATCTTTAAAACCCTTTGAAGGATTAAAAATAGCATCAAATACAGTTCAATAAAGTTTAATTTAAGATTTAGAAATTCAATTAAAAAAATATGCATTTTCCCAACAAAAACCCTTAAATTGATAAAATACCAAAGGAAATTTTGAAAAGCAGCACATAATATGTAATACCGCGTTTGTCAGGACCCAGACAATGAAAATACATTGTGATTTATATCACGTGGCGAACATCGTAAAAATAAATTTAAAGACGAACACCAGAATTGCTATTTTTCTTTTGTTCGCCTCCCCCCCCCCCCAAAAAAAAGCAATTCATAAGTCAGATGTACCTCGAATTGGTACCAATACTAACTGCAGCTCTTCTCACAAAAAACAAGACCTCACAGAACTCCGCTGCTGGAAAAATAACAGTGCTATCGATCTTAGGATGCGGCGATGAAGATTTAATTGTTTTTCTGTAAAAATGTGGTTTTATTGCGCAAAAATAGTAAAAAAATAAATAGATATCTATAAACTTGGTATCACAGCAATTGGGCTAATCCAGGCAAGAAAAATAGCGTGTTATTCTTACTGAATGGTGAAAAAAAAAAAAAAACATTAGCAGGATTTCTGAGAGGGTTCCCCCCTCCCCCCTATAAAAATAAAAATTAATACAAAATTATACAATACAGTATATATACCCCAGTGTGATGCCATTAAGTACAAAGCGACGATAACATAATGTAACAATAACAATCGTGACAATGGTGCTTAAAGCAAAAAATAAGCTTGTCACTAAGGGGTTAAAGGGATTCTCCGGGCTGAGCACAAGAAAAGGGTTGCAGGTATGCCTGTAAGTGCCTATATAGGCATTACAAACCCTTAGCCCCTTCTCTGTGTTGGTGAGCAAAGGTCTCAGTGGTGGGGGCCTCTACACATTAACCCTTTGCAATCCAATTTTGGATTCAGAGTTTCCTAGGTGGCTTTCTCTTTCTGCCATTTTACAATAGCGTCATCTGCTGGCTAGAGCCAGTACTGCAGCATGTGACATGCTGGAGAGGCCCCTGGCAACAGAATGGCCAGTAATATACATTAAGAATACCCTGCCGGACTTCTTCGACATCAGAACCGTACGAGCTTCAATCAGAATGTTGGAAGATGTCAGACAGCGGATTGGAAAGGGTTAACCTATCTTAAAGGTAATGTAACGTCTATATTTTTTTTTACTAATTAAACCCAGATAATGAAACATTTTGCATTATTCTAATCCGTTTTTATTTTTTGATTGTAATTTTTTTTACTGTTAATGGATGCCGTCTGACCTGCGGCCCATCAGGCTGTGGATTCCGGAATATATACTGCGCATGTCTGACGGCAAGCCATGCGGACTGTCCGCAGTACAGAAAAGAAGAATGATTGCAGATGCTTGCTGGGCACAGGGTCGGATTCCGCTGTGGGCTCCCGCATGTTGAATTCAACCCGTCCGTGTGCATGTGGCCTTACAGTGGCTATAGGGGACTCACCAAAGGAGGAGAAGAAGGAAGAGGCAAAAGAAGGAAGAGCAAGCATGGTTGTTCATTGGTTAACACTGTTGCCTTGTAGCACTGGGGTCCTAAGTTTCAATCTGACCAAGGACAACATCTGCATGGAGTTTTTTGAATGTTTGTAGAAGCCCACACAAGCTCCATGCAGATGTTGTCCTTGGTCAGATTTGGGCCCTAGACTCCAGTGCTGCAAGGCAACAGTGCTAACCACTGAATGGAGGAGGACTTTTGTAGCTTTTAGACAGTGTTTTACACCACTCAAACACTTTTTCAGGTTGAACTTTGCTAATAAGTTCGGTTTCAAGCAAACCTTGGGTAGTTCATCCTGGCCAAATTTCACTAAGTGGCGGCCCTCTTGTGGTTCAGTGGTTAGAACTGTTGCCTTCCAGCATTGGGGTCCTGGGTTCAGATCTGGTCAAGGGCAACATCTGCATGGAGCTTGTAAGTTCTCCCCGTGCTTCATAACAATCTCCTTAGTTCTATAGGAGATACATATTACACAGCACTTTACATTCATTGATGCTTTCCATCTCCATTTGGGCTCACTATCTATATTCCCCTAGTGGTATGTCTTTGTAGTGCTGGAGGAAACCTGCACAAATACAGGGAGAACATATAAACTCCATGCAGAGGTTGTTCTCCGTCATCATTGAACCTAGGAACCCAACGCTGCAAGGCAACAGTGCTAACTTCGGAGGCACAGGTCCACCACTAATGTTACACATCAATTTTAGCGGTATTGACAAAGTTTGGTTTGATTTGAACTAATTCAGACTGAACCAAACTTTTTTGCCAAAATATAGCGACCCAGCCGAACCGAACTTTTCAAAAGTTCACTCAACACTAGTTACAGATATCAAATGATGGGTTGAGGATGATCATACAATAAGGAAGAGTCAAAGGAAAAATGAGATGATGATGATGATGATACTCAGAAGATAAAATACTGAGAAGATGATGATGATGATGATTAAATAATGATGATGTTAGAAAGGTTGAAATGTTACTGTTACAGATATGAAATGATGAGCTGAGGATGATTATATGATCATGGTGAGTAGTGGAAGTAAAATTGAGATGATGTTCAGAAGATGAAATACTGAGATGATGATGATAGTGATGATTATGATGTTATTATGTTGTTGGAAGCAAGAATGATGATGATGATTTATTATTTTTAGTATGATGATATAATCATGATGGATGTAAGAATGATGATGATGATACTCAGAAGATGAAATACTGAGGAGGAGATGATGATTTAATGATGATGGAAATAGGAACGATGATGATGATGATTATTAGTATAATGATATAATGATGATGGAAGTAAGAATGATGATGATGATACTCAGAAGATGAAATACTGAGGAGGATATAGTGATGACTTATTATTATTAGTATGATGACATAATGATGATGATGATGATACTCAGAAGATGAAATACTGAGGAGATGATGATTTAATGATGATGGAAGTAGGAATGATGATGATGATGATGATTAGTATGACGATTGAAGTAAGAATGATGCTGAATCTCAGAAGATGAAATACTGAAGCGGAGATGATGATGATGATGATGATTTAATGATGATGTAAGTAGGAATGATGATCATGAGGATGATTATTAGTATGCTGATATAATGATGATGGAAATAAGAATGAAGAAGATGATGATCAGAAGATGAAACACTGAGGAGGAGATGATGATATAACAATGATGTTAGGATGAGATCATGTTGGTGTTACGGATAAGGAATGATGGGTTGAGGATGATTATGTGATCATGGTGAGTAGTGGAAGTAAAACGAGATGATGCTCAGAAGATGAAATACTGAGATGATGGTGATAAGGATGACTATGATGTTATAATATTGGACGTAAGAATGATGATGATGCTCAGAAGATGAAATACTAAGGAGGAGATGATGATATAGTGATGTTGGTAGGAAGGATGAGATGATGATGTTAATGTTGCAGATATGAAATGATGCGTTGAGGAGGATTTTATGGTGATGGTGGATAGTGGAAGTAAAAGGAGATGATGATGCCGAGGAGATGAAATATGAAATAATAAGGAGATGATGATGATGTTGTTAAAATGGACTGAAGCTATAATGAAGGTCGCATTAACAAGCAAATAAGAGAAGGTGAGAGGAGGATGAAGATGACTGATTGTGATGATGAAGTTAGATGACCATAGTGGCAATAATCATGAGATGGTCATAATGACTTTGATGATGAAATGATAGAATGCTGCTGGTAGCGGTAATGATGACAGAGGATTAGTATTATTATATGATATGGATGTTCTGCTATTTCGACCCCATCTACGGTGTTTACTAATGAGAGAAGGACTCACTCCCATCAGAGGAACCTGCAACTGAATTGACGCTGCTACCATGTTGCACAGCATTACGGTAGAATGCCCTTCACATTCATCAGTCATCACCAAATAGCAGTTTACAATTAATTTCTATGCTAATGAGCACCCATTACCCTAACCCCCAAATTATGACTTACACAGAATGGCCACATTACAGTATTAGAGACCCCGGCTATTGCAGGATTGGAGCTTCCCTGTATGGAAATTAGAACCTGGAGTGCCGCATAAAACCACAAGTTTTCCGTGGATCATTTTTAAGGTGAATCCACATTCGATGGGAAAATCCAGCGATCTGGTTATCGGTGGGGGCAGGATTTTATATACTGACAACCTTGGGGGGTGTTCTTGTGCAGCAGAATGGAGAGTATACCAAAAATGGAGTGATTGATGGAAAATATTTAGCGAAAGGGGATCCTGTGGACTTAAAGGGGTATTCCGGTGATTCAGAGTGAAAGCTATATGCTACAAGTAATTTTGTAATATAATGTTATAGCATGTTTTACAAAGCTGCAGAGATCTTCCTTTCCCAGTGGTCCCTGGCTTAGGTCTCCATTGGTATCCAATGCTTATGTCCTGTATGCTCCGCTATTTTTCCTGGTCGGGCATGCTCAGTGCCTTCAAATTGTGTAATGACGATACAGTTTGTGTAGTTGTGAATGCACACTCATCAGTAACTGGCAGTGGGGCATTGTGGGAGATGTACTTTTTCCATTCTCAGCCGCCATTTTAAATATAAATGTGGAAATGTGAAGCTGGCTGGAAACCAGCGGTGGTGCCGGTAAGCAAAAAAAGGTTCTGGAGCCTAGTTGGATGATTCAGATGGATGTTGAAATAATGGCAATAAGTGGAAATGTCGAAGAAATTTTGCCAAGTATCTGGAATACCCCTTTAAATAACTCATCAATGAAAGGGGTCAAAGGATGATATCAGGAATCATTCTAATGAACAGGCAGTACTGCTTTGACTCTCGTGTCCAGAAGCACAGCTAGTCATTCCTGGGCTACAAAAGCAGACCACCAGGTAAAGTACCACTGCTGTCTAAGATAAACAGAAAAGTAAGACCTCAGTGGGCAAAAGAGTGCAAAACTTTGAACATTAAGCAGTGGAAACCATCTCCTGCTCAGATGAACCCAGATTTCTGTTCCACCGGGCTGATGGGAAGTCAGAATTTGGCACAAGCAGCATGAATCGATGAACCCTTCCTGTCAGCTGGTCAGAACATCTCAGCAACTCCATCTAATTTGCGGAAACTAGAAGAACCTTCTTGCCCATATGGGCCAATATTTCTGCAGAACAATTTCATCACCTGGTGGAATCTATACCGTGATGTATCGGCCAAAGGAGGTTCAACACATACTAGATGGGGTTCTCAAATAAAATGGGCATTCAGTGTACGCACAAACTCAATGTAGATTTTGCCCTGGCGTGGTTTAAAACTTCTCTGCCACCAATCCATGCCAATAACCATTCACTTAAACAAGCTTCTGGTAAGTCTGCAATTCATTTCATGTGAAAAATGTTTCTTTTTATTGCATTTTTCTCTTTCCACTGCGGGCAGGCTTTCTAAATACACTGCTAAACAACACAAGCATCTGCTCATTGATTTTGATGGATGGCCTCATTAGCATTAGATACTTTTTCATATTTCAAGGCAAATGTGAAGGGATGGAGGGGGGCACCACCATTAATCTTAATTCTCACATTTTACAATTTTCCTATGCAAACATAAATAAAATATACTATGAATAGAACCAGGAACAATAGAACTGTATGTAGTTGTACACGAGCGAGTGGAGCCAGAAATATTTGCATAACTGGCACACGCTGTCAGCACTTATGTAATGGCCATTTAGCAAACAAGTTTCAGATCAAATTGTAATAAATGACTTGAAGCAAGACATTAAGTCAGAGCCGTTGTATGAAATTGGCTTTAAAGTACTCAGCCGTAAGTATGGAAACTGATACTGAAGGTATCCAAAGGTTTCGTAGATGAAACTCCTAAACAGTGTTTTTCGAAATTAGTTCCAAAAGTCACAGCGGACCTGACGACCATGGTCATCAAGATAGAAGACTGCCTTACCCATGTTTGGAGAACACTTGGGTTGGCTTTTACAGCAGGGGTCAGGGTCTTAGCTGGTTGAGGTCTACTAGTGCATATGTCTTGGCTGTTGGGTGCCAGGGGAGGCGCAAATAAATCACTTTGTCTTGTCAAGTGAGCTCAACCTTTTAAGCAAAGTCTAACTATTGCTCTGCAGTGGTGGATTAGTAGGTGGTTTCCCGGCATTTACTATAAATGACCTCTCCTCAGGATAGGTTGTCAATAGTGGATTGGCGGGGTGCTGAAAGTCAGGATCCAAATGGATCCTCGGGCCTGCTGCCAGTGCCGATTGTCCATATCAGTGATCTGGGCCAAAGGTTTAACAGATGTCTTCACTCGCATTGAAATCTATAGGAGTGATGCCTTCTATTAGACTTCTAGATCTGGCCACAATAAAAAGCCAGAAGTGTAATCGAAGGCATTGCTCCCGCTGGTAGGCACCATTTAAATCACTATATACTGCAACACTAAATAAAAGTGTAGGAAAAAGTTTAAGTTTTTAAAACATTAAACAAATATTAAAAGTTCAAAAAAACTCTTTCCCATAAAAAAATCCAAACAATTAAAAAAATCCTCCACATATTTGGTATTGCCATGCCCTGAAAGTCCAAACTCTTTAAAAACTATCCTTTCCACCCAAAAATGGTGCAATTAAATGTTTTTTTCATTCAATTTTCTTTTACGTTTTTCAGTACATTATATGTTGTATTAAATGGTACATTTAAAAATACAACTCATCCCACGAAGAATGAGCCCTCAGTTACCTAAGTCGACCAAAAAATTTTTAAAAAGTTATGACTCTTGAAAGACAGAGACGAAAAAAAAAAAAAAATTAAAAAAGGTCCTGGAGGGGTTAAACAGTGCAGTAATCTGGTTGGCAAAAAAAAATGTGACCTCATAACACGGATATATAATAACAGGAGTAGAATTGGAAGGTCACTAGAGATGAGCGAGCATACTCGCTAAGGACAATTACTCGATTGAGCATTGTCCTTAGCGAGTATCTCCCCGCTCGGAAGAAAAGGTACGGCTGCCGGCGCGGGGGAGCGGTGAGTTGCGGCAGTGAGCATGGGGGAGCGGGGGGGGGGGGGGAGAGGGAGAGAGAGATCTCCCCTCCATTCCTCCCTGCTCTCCCCCGCCGCTCCCCGTCCGCCGCCGGCAGCCGAATCTTTTCTTCCGAGCGGGCAGGTACTCGCTAAGGGCAATGCTCGATCGAGTAATTGTCCTAAGCGAGTATGCTCGCTCATCTCTAAAGGTCACGTGTGTGTTTTTCTAATTGAGTTCCCGGACAGCTTTGTAATATTTCAAGTTACTTTATGTCCTCCACTGAAGTCCCGAACAAAGGATTTAGTAGAGCACTTGACCTTTTCGTCCATAAGTTGCCTATTACCCAATTATGGATTTGGATGAAGACCCATAATTTGGACCTACAAAAATCTTTTGATGTCATTGAGACACGTTTTTTTCGAGAGCTCTTTCGCAAATGCCCCTTCAGTCCTGATTCCAAGCCTAGCTTTCACTGAAAACAGTGGGACTGAAATGTCCAATAAATAAGTGCTATTTTTCAACTTTTCCCAGACTTAGAGGACATTGGAACAAAGTCTGAGACTCGTCAACCTGTTTTAACAAGCTTGGAGGGCAGAGTAAGAAGGCAATTTTTTGAATTAGCAATAAACCTATTGCAGGGAATTTCTGCTATATCTGACTTATTGGAGATTCTTCAGCAGAAATATAGAGGCTGTCTCAGCTCTAGCCATAATCACATGAATTCTATCTTGCCTCTGATATTAAGTCTGCACGGTGCAAGGGACCATACGACATCAATAACCTGAGTCAGAGATCTGTGCATGAAATGAGTGATTTAACCTTGCCCTTATCTCTTCTCAAGAAGGTGATTTGATTCTGTTAAAATTAAAGTATATCAAAGCTTCCAACTGAAGTAGGAGCAGCCAGTTAAAGCTGAAGTCAAGTACATAAGGCAAGAAGTAGGGTGTCACAATGCTGTGGCAAACTCAAGAATCAGACTTTTTGGAATTTTAGAATGGGGCGGTGAGGAACAGTTTTGGCTACTTAAAAGCATATCTTTCATCTGCACTTGGCAATGAGGAATAATCAAAGCAGTCCATGAGCCACATAATAGTGAACAAGCTAAAATAATGCACTTAAAAATAATGCTATACACAAGGAATATCAATAAAATGTTATCCATTTTCAGTCAAAATGAGGTTGGCTCCTCAGTGTGGGAGAACATGCATTATGTTTTATGCAAATAAAGTATGTACCAACCCCGATACATTACAATCGCATTTAGAATAAATGTTTAAACGAGCGAGTACCCAAATGCTCGGGTCCACGTTATTTGAGTCGAGCTTTTCGTAAAATTCGAGAGCTCTATTCGAGTAAGGAACCCCATTGACTTCAATGGGAGACTCAAGCATTTTTGTATGGGACCCGCCGGTTGCCGAGCTTTTTTTTTTTCATGTGTTCTCTCTCTCCTCCGCCAAGCCAGGCACAAACTCCTGTTGACGTGCTCAGCGGGGAGGGGCCAAAACTGGGGCGGATTCGAACACGGCGGGATGCTAATACTCGAACGAGCATCAAGCTTGGAAGAGTACATTCGCTCAACTCTAGTTTTAACCCACCCAACGAACACTCTCAAGGTCCATAATAGTGTTCAGCGAACTAAAACTATAGATCCCTCTTTCAAGTTAAACTTTGCCAAAAGTTTGGTCTTGTGCAAAGCCGAACCTGCTAAAATAATTCTTCTTTTTCCTTCCTTTATAAAGACGGAATGAAAACAGCCAGAAAAAAACTTTTTTGCAGCTGCGCTTCAATACTGACCCTTAACGATATATGGGAAGCAAGCTACTAAAAACACATGTTAATAGTAAGCTCAATTTATTCCCTAAAAAACATATACATTCAAGCAAAGATAAAAAATGGGTATAGATAATTAAGCAACGCGTTTCTGCGTCAACTGGCGCCTTTATCAAGCTAATATCACTTCTACCCATTCACATATATATACATATAACATATACAACGTACCTTAATCAAACGCCCCGATGTGGTACATCTGCTCACCCACCTGCACCACGCTAGACGCTAACCTCGTGTGTGTGTGCGGGGGGCGGGGTTTCCCACAGACCTGCTACGTCATCTGACAGGTCCTCAAGGCTTACTATTAACATGTGTTTTTAGTAGCTTGCTTCCCATATATCGTTAAGGGTCAGTATTGAAGCGCAGCTGAAAAAAAGTTTTTTTTCTGGCTGTTTTCATTTCTTATATCCCCACTGTTCATAAGAGCTTTGGGGAACTTTTTGTGCTGCTGCTCTCCAGAAAAACATGGATGTGCAATAATAGATGCACGTAATTATATGTTTTTTGTGGATTTTACGGAAGGCCCTGCACTAAAGAAACTGTTGAAAGGCGAACGTGGACTTCAGGTGTAGGCGGGACACAAAAAAGATTTTGTTGCTCCGACTAACACCCGGTAAGTAAGATTACCGAGAGTATTTATTACTAACTTTTTCCATGGCCATGGCGCCCTCCCTAATTTTTGTTTTTATAAAGACGGAAAAGATAAAGAAGGAAAAAAGGAAGAATATGAAAAAAGAAGAAGGAAGAAGAGAAAGGAAAAAGAAATCAGAAAAATATTTTTTCTTTCTTTTTCCTTCTGTGTTTTTCATCTTCTGCTTCTTCTTCTTTTTCCCTTTTTTATTTGTTTTCTTATTTTTACTTCTTTTTCCTCCTTTATTTATGCTTCTCTTTCTTCATTAACTTTGCCTTAAAAACAGCTCAAATGTACATGGATACATTACTTGGTGAACTAACAGTATTCCATGGGGCTTTTATGACTCTTACAGTATCATATACCAGTCTTAGGGCGAGCACCCACTGGCGTTTGCGTTCTCCGCGGGAAAAAAACGCAGCGTTTTCGCCGCGTTTCCCGCGTTTTTTCCGCGCGTTTTTCACGGCGTTTTCGCGGCGTTTTCCGTTAATTTCCATTGACATTCATGGGTGCATTAGGAGAAAAATAGGGACACATATGCAACTGACAGTTCCTATGTTAAAAACGCAAACGCAACGCAAAAAAAACGCCAGTGGACAGGAACACATGTTATCTCTATGCCTGTGCAGGAAAAACGCAAAACGCAGGTAAAAAAACGCCAGTGGGTGCTCGCCCTTAGGGGTATTGGCGAAGTTCCAAATTGGTTCAAACTAATTTGGACCGAACTACACTTTTTGGAGAAATTTATTGAACTGGGTGAACTAAACTTTTCAAAAAGTCGTTCATCTCTGGTCCAAAACTTCAGAGAAACACTAGGCAAATTCAAGGTCTGGGGCTGGTTTGGAACACAACCACCAAGAACTTGCACCTTGACCTCTGGAGGAGGACTGGCTACCTAAGTACTGTAAAAAACTGAAGAATCAGCAAAGGCAGGAGAGATGAGTAAAGACGGGCTAAAATTTTAGCTACAGTATAATGGTGCAACACTGGCAACTCCATAAGGCTTAGAGGAAAAGAGAAGCATAAAGCTCTCTTCACATCTGCTTTGGAGGCTCCATTCAGGGCTTATGGTACAGATCTGTCCACAAATCTCAGACAAAGTAGTGCAGCATACTGTGCTATTTCATCCAGGAAAATGCCGAATAGCGTAACAGAAACCAGACCGACCCCATTATAGTCAATGGTATCCACCCTGCACTGTTTGGTTCCATCACTAAACGGACCGTGTACTGCAGGGCTTCTAGTTTTGTGTTTTTAGGATAGAACAGAAACCCAAACATAGATCTGAACAGAGCCTAACAAACATCCTGATAGTCCAGAGATGGATGGGTACAGGACTTTTTTTTAGTCTATTGAGCATCTAGAAATGTGTATTTTCATGGCCCAGAAAACTAAAAGTTTGGTCCGACACATCCTGACCAGTATCTCATTGGAGGCCATTTTGGAAAGCTCTGGCAGTGCTCTTCCTGGTTCTCCGGTCCTGACACCAGCTTGACACCCTTTTATGGTTTTGCCCAGCTCTCCTCATATAAGGGTTCATGTCTTGATATCTGCTTCGTGCTCTTGAGACTGCTGGGAGACACAACAAACCTTCTTGTGGTGGCACATATGGATGTGCCATCCTGGAAGAGCAGGACCTCCTATACAACCTCATTGGGTTGCAGGTAGCACCTCATGTTACCAGTAGTGACAAAGACATCAAACCTAGAGAAGGGTCAGTCAGGAAGGAAAAGGAGAGAGCAATTGTTTCCATTTGGTGGTTGTCTTGCTGTAGCCTCTCCGGTGCTCCTGTTGTCACTTTCATTTGAACCAAAGCAGGTGAAATTGATCCACAATCGCTTAGGCTTTCTAACTGGACAGATTAATATCCTTTAAGTGGCTTGGGGTTAATCTGTGATTCTTTAGCATTCACTTAGACCATATTAAAAAGTATCAAAAAGACAAAACACCCCCTCTAAAAAATACCATAATTAGCTGATATCCTAATCACTGGACTAAGGCCGCCATATGTCTTGCCGGAAGAGTCTATTTTTGACTCTTTAGTATTTCTTCTAAAACTTTTTGATAAAAAAAAAATCACAAAGTTCCAGTTCTCACTCTCTTTAAACTTCTTTTATTTCTGCCAGCAGTAAGGGAAGCGGTAAGGTTTATCAGCACTACCCGAGAACTGTCCATGTCTTTTCTTTTAACATTCACAGCCATCCAGAACACAATATCCTTTGAAATCAAAAACTCATAAATGTATCAGTCAAAAGAATCCCTTTACCTTGCAGTTAATGCCATTTATATAGCAGCGTTTCACTCAGAGGGTGCAGGGCTGTGGGGAAGCATAATAACAGGCAGTTTGCAGCCGCTCGGTCACTGAGTTGGCTTCGCCTTGAATTTTATAAGCTGTGTTCTTGCAGACCGCAGAAAAATCCCAGAAATTGTGACCTTTTTTTCTTAAAAAAAGCTGGAGTGGAAGATGCATCGACGATATAAAAAGCGCAACCCTAGATAATTAACAACCCAAAATCTTCACTCTATTAAAATGGATTTAACCCCGTAATGACACGGTAATTTTGAGGGTTTTTTTTCATCTAAAAGTAAGAACTTTTTCTTTTACTGTCAGCCTAGTTGTATTTTTTAATGGCATCGTTTTATTGTACATAAGTTTTATCAATTATTTTTTGGTCAGCCGGGGTGAAAAAACACAGTAATTCCACCATTGTTTGTGTGGGTTGTTTTTATGGTGTTGACCGTGTTCAAAAAAATTTTGGGAGCTTTGTGGTTTTGTGGCTTATTAATTGACATTATGTAAAATTATTAATTATCTTTAATTATGTCAAAAATGTATTTTTAGATCATTTTAGTTGTTTGGAAAGCTGCCTCTATTTGGGTTTGCACTGCTAGCTCAGTGCATATAAGGGCGTTATGTGGTCATCCCTACTTTATTGTGTTATGTCTGAGCTTGACGCCAAAACACCTTGTCCGGATCATATGCAATAGTTGCCCAACATGACTGATATATATATTCTTGTAATAACTCTCAATATAATGTAATGTAAGTACAATAGGGAAAAGGGAAATTTCCCGCTACCACACCAACACAGGAAAACCCTGCCTGGAAGTGGGGTGATCGCCCTGATGAGGACGGCACCACGTCCAGAACTTGAGGGCTACCTAGACCTTCCCTAGATGGTAAAGAGGTTCCAACTGACATATAAAAATATCACTAAAAAAACAGCACTAGGTAGCAAATGTACCAGAACAGATATTAAGAATAAACATCATGAACTTATCTGAGACAGGGATGGCACCAAGAGGACATGAACCAGACCAGACCTTCCACATTGAAGGAAATAAGCGGCGCCTTTTGAGAGGAGGGGCCGGAATATATCGAATATATGCCTTAGTGTGCCCTGTACCAGTTTGTAATTGAAATACTGCCAACATGACACATAAGACATTTATATATGTGGGCCAATAGAAGGAGACAAAATGCCTTATTATTTATAACCCCCGTGAGGTGTACCCTCATCACTGAACACTGTGACAGTGCTGTCACAGTGTTCAGAGATGAGGGGACTCCCTGCGGGGATTCTTTATGCGCGCTAGTTAGGTCTGTGCTGCGCATGAGAGGCACGTATGTCCTATGTTTTGCAGGTGTGCATATTTTGCACCTGTAAAAGATGGACATCTGACGTCTGACTGAGCCCTTAATGAGCATTGGGGAACGCTGTGAAAATAATTTTAAGAAGTACTGATAGAATGCCTATTTTTTAGTTGTTTGCCTCCCAAAAAACACAATAAAAAGCAATCCAAAAATCACATATAATAAAAGCTACAACTCTTTTTGCAAAAAATAGACTTCATATAGCTCCTTTTGAGGAAAAATAAAAAAAGGTTAAGTGTTTCAGAATGCGGTCATGCAGATTCAATTGCTTCTCTTTAAAAACGTGTTTTCATTGTGCAAAAGTAGTAAAAATAAAAAAAATCTGTATAAACTTGGTATCGCAGTAATCGTGCGGATCAGATAAGAAAGTTATCATGTTATTTGTACCAAATGCTAAACGCTGTAAAACAAAAACCCCAAACCATGACATAATTTCTGGGGGGGGGGGGGGGTCCATCTTACCTGCAAAAAAATTACAAAAAAATATACAACACAGAGTGGGCCATGAAAAAACTCAATGTGTCCCCCAAAAAACAAGCCCTCATACGGCAATGTCAATAAGTTATGGCTTTTGCAATGCAACCAGGGTCCTTAAGGCACAAAATAGGCCGGTCACTAAGAAGTTAAAATTCAGTGTGACGACTTATAATGAAAGTTCAGCTCTCCGTCTGGAAATGCAGAATAATTAAGAAGGGAAACATATATGAATATTGAAATCTGATCGAAAATAACCCAGTAAAGGGCAACATCCCAAAATAACGAGCAGATTTTCTTGCACACTAACCTCTACAACGTAGCGCTAATTATATATATACTATGCTCCTCCGCCCCTTGCATGACATCTCCTGACCATTGCTAGCCGTTTCTGCATATTTATTGGGAAACATCTGCTCAAATTGTTAATTTGGGTGATAGTTACGGGTTGAGTGGTCGCTCTTGGTATATATACAATCCCAAGGGTCCATTAAAGAAGTCATTTTTCCGTGTCTTAAAGGCTACAATGTTGCAAGTTTTTTTTTTCTTTTCGAAGACCCTTTTTTTCTGATCTCATACCCCTTTAAGGAGACCTTGTACTCCATCTTTGTACTAATTAAAAAGGGTGAATAAAGGCAATCTAACTGCTGTACAATCACAGTGGGTTAATCTGTTCTCCAATTAGACTTCTACAATGGGCAGTGAAAATACTTGATATGAAGAGCCGGCAGACACATAAGATAAACTGGGGATTGTGCAGCAGCGAATGCACAGAAAGAAGATGAATTTATCTGGAGCTTTGGGGAGAACAAGAGGTTAGAAGAAGCATGTGATACTTTTGTTTCCTTTTTTTGGAGACCCAAGACGCCGTTGTAATTTATCATCTGTACGGCCTTGTAACATAAGCAAAGGTAAAAGAGAACTGCTTAGATGGTCAGTACTGGAGCCACATCACATCGCACTAGGAAAAGTACAGAAATAACCCGAAATGCATCTATATAATCCATTCCTATAACCCACAGTCTGTAACAATCTGCCCAAGGCTAAAGTTGCATGATGGCGACACCTTCAATTTTACACCCCTTTCTACTGACCTTGTATGGTACAGGAGGTTACTGATGTTTTACAACCCCAATGTAACCTCATTGTTGGCACATTGAGCTACAACCGATGTCAGCAACGTTGTATTAAAGGGGTTGTCCCGCGCCGAAACGGGTTTTTTTTTTATAGCCCCCCCCCCCGTTCGGCGCGAGACAAACCCAATGCAGGCATAAAAAAAACAAACCGTCCAGTACTTACCCGAATCCCCGCGCTCCGGTGACTTCTTACTTACCTTGTAAAGATGGCCGCCGGGATCTTCACCCTCGGTGGACCGCAGGGCTTCTGTGCGGTCCATTGCCGATTCCAGCCTCCTGATTGGCTGGAATCGGCACACGTGACGGGGCGGAGCTACGAGGAGCCGCTCTCCGGCACGAGCGGCCCCATTCAGAAGGGAGAAGACCGGACTGTGCAAGCGCGTCTAATCGGGAGATTAGACGCTGAAATTAGACGGCACCATGGAAACGAGGACGCTAGCAACGGAGCAGGTAAGTGAATAACTTCTGATAACTTCTGTATGGCTCATAATTAATGCACAATGTACATTACAAAGTGCATTAATATGGCCATACAGAAGTGTATAGACCCACTTGCTTTCGCGGGACAACCCCTTTAAGTCTAAATGGTAAAGTTGCATGATGGAGACACCTTTGTGCAACTTTCACTTTACAGCACATTTAAGCCCTATGTACAGGGTGTGGCTGATGTTTGACAACCCTAATGTAATCTCATTGCTGTGTAAGGGACCGCAGGCAATGGGTTTGGGGCTTTCCTGGTTTTTAGGGCCGATGTCAGCCTGATAGACATAGGGCAGTGGAGTCACTTTGAACAAACAAAGCTTTATTAGCTATAAGACAGGAAAACGGTAATGTTTGACTCGATCACCCGGGGTATCTTAGTCTGCCAATAAAGTTCAAGAGCCAATATGCGCGATTCTAGTTGACCAGGGATCGGCAATAAACGACAATTTTCTCAAAAAAAAAACAGTATTTAGGCTTGTCAGCACAGGATACCTGCAGCAGATCTGTGCCCAGCTCACTGGGGGTCAAATTCTCTCCAGCCTGCCAATTTTTTTTCCATTTTTACTTTCTAACTATTTTAATTCTCTAACAACGCAGCTGTCGGGGGGCTCTTTATTCAAGATGAGATGTATTTTTCAATGGTACCATGAAATGTAGCAAAAAGCTTTTAAAAAATTCTAAGTGGAGTGAAATGGGAAAAAAACTTAATTCTGCCATCTTTGGATGGGGTGGTCTTGTTTTTATGGCGAACACACTGCAACAAAAATAACAAGTTAACTTTATTCTCTGGGTCAGTACCATTATGGTGATGCCCAATTTATTTCAGTTTTTTTATTCTGAACTACTACTAAAAATTGAAATATCTAAAAAACAATCATTTTATGTCTCCATCTTCTGGCTGCCATAATGGGGTTATATGAAGGCTTGTGGGACAACCTATGGTTTCTATTGGTACCATTTTGGAGTACATGCAACTATTTGATTATGTTTTATTGCACCTTTTCTAGGAGATGAGATGACCGAAAAAGGGCAATGTGAAATAAATAATGTGTTGTTTTAAAACTTTTGAGTATGCACCAAAAACAATCATGTTTTGGGGTTTTTTGTTTGGATTTTGTTCATTATCATTATATATATTGGATAAGGTTTTTACAGAAGTAAAACTTTTAATGTCTTTTATTTTTTACAATGATATAAAAACTTTTTTCACTTATTTTTGCTTTTAGTCCCTTTAGTGAATGTGCCATCCTTTGATGTCCTTTCTGACAGTGAGGGTGATCAATGAGTGGAACAGGTTACCACTGGAGGTGAATTCTCCTTTAACCCCTTGAGTGGCGGGTTTCCTACCACCCTGTCGTGCCCACCAGGGCAGGTTTTTTAAAATGGTCTAATCATTGAATTTCAACTAATTTTGCAGTTGCGTCTCAAGAGCCATAACTTTTTCATTTTTCCATTGACATGGCCATATAAGGGCTTGTTTTTTGTGGGACAAGTTGTGATTTTTTAAACAGGGGGGAGGAAAAAAAAGAAATGGGGAAAAAAGAAAAAAAGGGGCCATGTCATTAAGGGGTTAAATAATGCATTAACTTCCTTCTCTGGGTCATTACGACGCACGGATACCACATGTGTGATTGTATTTTTGATTTTTTTTTTACAAAGTAAAGGGAGAAAAGTGTTTTTATTATTTTTTTTATAATTTTTTAACTTTTTTTTTTGTCCCTTTAGGGGACTTCCACAGGGACCCATCAGGACCCCCTGATCACATTCCGGGGGTCCGATGGTGACAGCCCTTTACATGCTGCAGTGACAGCCCTTTACATGCTGCAGTCACATAGACTGCAGCATGTAAAGGGTTAACACAGCAGAGATCGGAGGTTTTCTCTGATCTCTGCTGTAAGAGCTGGTACCTAGCTGTCCTCTGACAGCTAACAACCAGCTCTCCCTGCCACAGAGACCATCGGCTTGCTTCTGACAAGCCGATGGTCTCTATGGCAACCTGTAAACAAAGCAGGAGATTGCCGACATATCGGCAATATCTTCTGCTGGTTTTTCAAAGCCCTTGCTTTGTTCTCTGTGGGTCTGTGCAGGCAGAGCACACTGTCACAGCTTGTGGCATTGTGCTCTGCAGCTTCCATAATGATACATAGCCCGGAAATCTTCCGGGCTATGTTGCTATGAGCAGTGGAGCTTGTCCCGGAAATTTTCCGGGCGTGCCACTCAAGGGGTTAATGGAAGTGTTCAAGGCTTCAAACAGAGGCTGGACGGACATCTGTCTGGGATTATTTAGTGAGTGGCATTGAGAAGAGTGTTGGACCCGATGACCCTGGAGGTCCCTTCCAACTCTACCATTCTATGATTCTATTATATACTGCAGTACTTCAGTATTGCAGAATATGATATTTCTGCTGGCATTCTATTGAGACAAGTCACAGGCCTGTCCCCATAGGCAGACATACATGGCAGTCTTGGGGCCTTCAGAAAGTCCTGACTTTCGTGACAACCAAACAGCACTTTGCGATCTCATAGTGGGTGTTGGAGGGGGGGGGGGTGTTTGAAACGCCTGAACGCTCATCACGGCATTTAAATGCAGCTGTCAAAATTGACTGCAGCATTTAAAGCGTTAAGAGACGTGATTGGTATGAATGGTGATGACACCTGTTGCAACCAAGTGTCAGCTATGAAAGACAGCCCACACTGAGTGTCAGGGATCAAATCCGGGACCTCCTATGCTCCAGTCAGTAGCTCTCACTACTGAGCTATCAGCCTGTGGACAGTTCCTTGCATGACTCTGAGCCATGTTTCCTGATCCAAGTTACTTAGTTCCTGCCTCCAGGTCCTGACCCCATCTTGATTGCACTTCCTATAAAAGCCTGGCCCTGCCACTCCCTCAGTGCACAATTATTCGGCTCCACAGCACCGTTTGATCAAGCTCCACTTGTCTATTCCTCTGCTATTTTTTCAAGACCTCCTGATACCAACTTCTGGCCTCCCCTCCGACTACGCTACCCGCCTCATCCATCTGTACTGCAAACCAAGACCTCCCATTGCTGACCCTTGGCTCTTCTTTGACTGTAGCTATTACACCTTAGGCTCCATCCCAGTGCCTGAAACCGCTAAACCAAGTGGTCTCAGTTCCTGATGCCACTCCATACAAACATCATGCACCCAGGACATACCTGTAACGGGTTAAACATTTACTCATTATCTGATGCTAGATCCCTTTAAGGAACAGCAACATCTCGGGTGCTATTTTTTTTCTTTTTCCTTTAAGACTTAGCCTAAAACTTTTCTATGGTACATCAGCCACAGACTCTGCAACTGTTGTGTGATAATGTAAATCATGTTAAATCTCTGCACATTAAATCTGGGCCACAGAACATTAGCTTCCCTCTTAAGGGTGCGGGTGTGAAAAATAATGACTAGAGAAGTCTAAGGCAGCCTGTTTGGGTACGATGATAAAACTGCCCTCCCGGATCAAGCATTGGCAAAGATCTGCAGAGCACAATGGCTGGCGATAAATCACCCGACACGTGTGGAGCCGGGTGCTATTTATTATGCCATTTATGAAAACAGCAAAGACTGAAATCTGCAGTACATGTGAGAAGTGTCATTTATCACGTCCCCGGAGTGGCAGGGTAGTTATTCAGTTTGAGAATACATGCCGATGAATTGTCGCCTCTTGGAATTGTCAGGAGACTGAAGGCTGTGAGCAGCCAAGAATGTTTTCTCTCATTTGTGTACACTCCCCGTTGTCATGAAAGGTCTCTATAGCCGGCAGTGCCTTGTGGGAGTTATCAAGAGAAGAGCAATATTAAGATTTACTGACGAAGAGGCTTATATACACTTATCGTACTTTACTTGATGAAGATGTGTGTATAGGGTCATCATTTGGGGCGGGTGACCCCTGCTTAAGGGACGCAACCAAAGAAAGGCCTGGCAAACGTTTTCGGTGACCACTATGAACTTAATCCCCTAGTGACGGCCAATATGCTTTTTTATGGCGATCACTCACATGTCACAATCAATAGTAACTGCAGTGTGTAAGCAGATGACAGGGGAAGGGGATCCTCTTGTCACCAATCGTCAACCCGGCAATACGATCGCAATGTACCAATGGCTTCCCATGGCAGCCAGAGACTTTACAAAGGCCTCCATGTCTGCTATGTATCTCAGCCTATTAGACCTTGCCTCCTGCAGAAGCTAATAGGCTGCTGTCATAGGTAGTGTAGAATGCACTACATAAGTATTGCAGTGTACTATCCTAGCCATTGAATGATCTCATCTTGTCACCTCTTGTCACTCATCGGCACCCTGGCAATACGATCGCAGGGTACCAATGGCTTCCCAGGGCAGCCAGAGGCCTTACAAAGGCCCCGTGTCTGTCATGTATCTCAGCCTATTAGACCCTGCCTCCTGCAGAGGCTAATAGGCTGCTGTCATATGTAGTGTAGAATGCACTACATAAATATTGCAGTGTACTATCCTACCGATTATAAGATCACATGTTCAAGTCCTATTGAGCAAGTAAAATATCTTGTTGAAAAAAGTTCAATAGTTTGTTTTTTAATCCATTTTTAATGCTTTTTTTAATGGATAAAATCTCAAAAAAATGTTTTAGGTCTGGTCTGGAGTTATTCTGGGTCTGTATTTATATAGGGGTCTGGTCTGAGGTCTATATTTGCATAGAGGTGTGGACTGGAGTCTGCAGCTATTCAGGTTCTGTATTCATTAAGCTTTGGGCCTTTGGGGTTTGATTTTGCTCATTATATATACGGGATAAGATTTTTAAAGAAAAAAACTACTTTTAATGTCCTTTATTTTTTACAATAATATGAAAACTTTTTTTGTCATTTTAGCTTTTTTTTGTCCCTATAGGGAATTTAAACTTCTCTATGTCTGAAGTATGTAGCTATTTTGGGGCCTGTATTTACATAGGGATCAGGTCTGGG